>NC_141990.1:15119275-15139478 GCF_049901715.1 Pseudonaja textilis
GTCTGGATTGAGTCTGTGCTGAACTTTTCTTATGAACTTTTTTAAAAAAAACATTCACCATTCTTGATGCGTTTGGTGCAAAGCAAATTGCTTTCCCTTTTTTCTTCCCCAAAAAAGAAAAGTTTCCGGACAAATTTCAGAAGTCAGAGAATATGCTGGCCAGGGATAAGGCAGAAGGAAATGTCACACCTCCACTTTGACCCCATAAACAGCAAGTTTTCATAACCGTCACCCTAAGAATTCTGGTTTCTTGATTATGAAGGCCGAAATGCAAGAAAATAAAATCAGAAAAACAAAAGTATTTTCTATCTTCACAACTGTAAAACCATATAATAACATGTCAGTCTGGGTTTTGTCACTGTTTTGTAACTTCATGTCTTTCTTGACAAATGATAATAAACATATTGAATGAATGAATAAATACCTTTTAGCTCCACGTCTTCCTTGACAAACATAAATTGATATATTACAGAGTTTCTGTCTTTCAAAAATCTCCTAGATGTGATTATGAGGCTTGGTTTTCAGATATAGTACTAATACAGTATATAGGCAGTCCTCGACTTATGACCACAACTGAGCTCAAAATTGCTAAGTGAGACATTTGTTAAGTGACTTTTGCCCCATTTTATAACCTTTCTTGTCACCATTGTGAAGTGAATCATTGCAGTTGTTAAGTTAATAACGCAGTGTCAACTGTGCCGCTTCATTCAAAACCCAAGAAAGAAATCCTTCAACTCCATTAAAATAGAAAAAGGTATTTTTACTGAGTTTGAAGTGATAGCAACAAAAGAAAAGCAAGATGTCAACTCATAAAACATTTTGTAGACGTTTTATAGTTGACAACAGAAAGAAGGGGGGGATTTTCAAAGAGCAGGCAGCAATGTTCAATCGAAAATACATTCCATTCATATTTTCTTCAAAGACTGATGAGATGGCTGAAGCTTCTGTCACGAAAAAATCTAATTGGAGAGCATGATTGATGACTCTTGGCTATGGACGTTTTCCACTGGATAATACACCCAGAGGGGTGGGAGGAAAAGCAGGATCAAGGATGACAGTGAATTATATATCTCAGAGTTGGCTACGCCCAGGTTAGTGCCAGACATAGAATGATACCTTCAACTAAATCCTCTTTAGTTTGGGGAGCGTGGCTCAAGGATCATGATTTAATTGGAGTAACTGCCGGAACCCTGACACAAGATCTGAGGCAAATAGGCACAGAAATTACATATTGAAAGTTATCCCGAGTTCCCTCCCACAGGAGACCAGACTGGTCATCTAATCTGAGGTGTGTATGCTGTCATGTGGGGTACATCTTCAGGTAGTTTCTCACTCATCTGGTATGCCAAGATGGTTGACCTTGGCTTAGTAGAGATAATGCAGTTGTGCAGTAAGCAGGAAAGCATCCCCTCCTTTTTAGTTCACACAGAAAACGTCTTTGTTCTGCAGCAACCTTCCCCTTCCAAATACCAAATTACCCCTCACCCTGTTTTCATGGCAGCTGACAAGAAGCAAGCAGCAAAAGATGTCAGGAAAACTGACTCGTATTTATGACAGTTGTGGTGTCCTGGAGTGATGCAATCATCTTTTATGACCTTCGGATAGGTCATAAAAGGTCAGTGGGGAAGCCAAATTCACTTATCAAACCACAACTGTCATAAATATGAGTCAGCTGCCACAGATCTGAATTATGATCACTTGAATATGCCACAATGGTCATAAGGGTGACAAATGGCCACATCATTTTTTTTTCAGTGCCATTGTAACTTCAAATGGTCACTAAATGAACTTTTGTGAGTCAAGGACTACCTATAGTAGGATAGGATCAGGGGTGGGATTCTACCAGTTCGTACCTATTCGCTAGAACCGGTTGTTAACATTCTAAGCAGTTCGGAGAACTGGTTGTTAGAAGAAATTACTGGCCTAATCCTGTAAGGCAGGCAGGAAGGAAACATTCTGGTGTTGCTTACAGAAACTGCCTCTCCGTTAACCCTTATTACATTCTTGGCAGGACTAGACTTCCTGTCTCAGGAACTTCGCTGGAGTTTTTTCCCCCTCCTTTACTGATACTTTGCTTGTGTGGAGGGACCATTCAAAGTTACAATGGCACTGAAAAAAGTGACTTATGGCCATTTTTCACACTTACAACTGTTGCAGCATCCTCACAGGCATGAGAGGCCAGGCGAGGAGATGCATGCCTCGATGTGAGTGATATTGAGTTGGCCACGCCCAGCCAGTAACATGACCACCAAGCCATGCCCACCAGCTAAGCCACGCCCACAGAACCGGTTGTTAAAATATTTGAATCCCACCCCTGGATAGGATGTAATCAAGTTCCAGCCTAGAATATCTCTGGAAGCTTGATCTATGATACAAGAGTTTTCCAGCTAAGCACGATTCCATTTTCTAGATGGATACCAATTTATGGATTTTCCCATCCCTGTTCCTGGATTCTGCAAGAGGACAGTCTTCTGAAGTGAGTAGTTTGAAGAGAGGATATGGTACAATTCACATTTTTTTTTAAAAAAAAAAGGAGGGGAGGGGGTCATTTTGAACATCTTGAACTCTCATTTAAGACAGTCCTTCCCAAGGTGGCATAAAGAGGTTCATAAAATTATTTCACTTTTATCATAAAGCATGATAGAAATATGGTGGAAGAATGGAAGGAGGGTGGATGGAGGAAGAGGATTCAAGTAGTCTCTTCATTCATATGTAAGACAAAGATGGACAGACTTCATCATTGTAGGGCTGGGTTTGCTCAGAATTAAATTTTCAATACCAAAACTGAATGAAATGCAGAATAGAATAGAATAGAATGGAATAGAATAGAATAGAATAGAATAGAATAGAATAGAATAGAATAGAATAGAATAGAATAGAATAGAATAGAATAGAATAGAATAGCCACTGTAAATGTACACTAATCAGCATACATTAAAATGAAATTTCATTGCATTCAGCTTTCAAATGATCATTATTTTGCATAAACCCACATATATGGCACAGAGAAGCAACACAGTCCAGTTTGGATGTATAGATGTACATGGCAAGAAAAACAAACCTTACAAGTTTACTAGACGGATGGCATAGGGAACAAAGCTATTACAGGATCTGATAGTCCTGCTAGAAATATTTTGAAGCCTCCTCCCAGAGGGGAGCAACAGAAAGAGGCCATGAAGTGGATGCGTGGGGTCTCTAACCACGTAGTGCTTATAAGCAGCACCCTAAATGACAAGAATGTTTCCTATAATCTTCTTGGCTGTCCTTACCACTCTCTATAGGGACTTTCTATCTGAAGCACTGCTGCCAACAAACCAAACAGGGCTGCAATTTGTTAAAGCGCTCTCAATCGTGCCTCTGTAAAAAGTGGCCAGGATAGAAGAAGAGAGATGTGGTCACCTCATCCAACGCAAGAAATGGAAATGCTGATTTGCACACTTCACTGAAGATAAGGTATGAAGAGACCAAGTCAGATTGTTAGTTAGTTATTTAATATTATTGACCATCTCTACAGCTGCAGCCTTGATATAAAGTGGAATATGACTACCCCTGCTCTATATTTTTTTTTCATTTAGCTGCATCAGTAGACCTACCTCAATTTTCTGCCCATTCATGGAGTAGAAACCCCTCCGGATGCTTTGATTGTTTAGAAAAGAAACTAAAATTACATGGCTAAAACAGGAAACTCTCTTCAATTGTGAGCTTTTTCATATAAAGTAAAGGTGGATAATAATAGTCATTATAACAGTATATAAAATCAAGCCAAGTATAGAAACTGTGAATATAGAGAAGTTTCCCTTCACTCTCCTTAAATGTTAGAACTTGAGGCTTTAACTGAAATTAAATGTGGAGAGATTCAGAAGTAATAAAAGGAAGTATGGAATGTGTTCCCATCAAATATAAAGGTCTGTAGTTTAAATGGTTTAGAAACTAGCGTGATGTACAGGTGGTCCTCAACTTACAACCACACATAGGACAAGAAATTCCTTTGCTCAGCAATACACTCATTAAGTGATTCCTACCTGGTTTTACAACCTTTGGGCTGCAGTTGTTATATTAATCATGCCCCTGTTAAACAAATCCAGTTTTCCCCACTGAGTTTGCTTGTCAAAAGCCAGCTGGGAAGGTCACAAATGGTGATTGTGTGACCTCAGGATGCTGACACTATCCTGAATATATGCCATGGAGCCAAATTTTGATCAAGTGACCAACTGTGAAGGTTGTAAAATGAGTACTGGTCATAAGCCACTTTCTTCAGCAGCGTTGTAACTTTGAATGTCTGTTAAACAAATGGTCGTACATTGAAAATTACCTGTATTGGAGTAAAAGGAAGGGACTAGCCACAGAAATTGATGTGGAGATTTGAAGTAACACTCTTTCTTGACCCAACAGCCGATGAAGATGTTGAACTAACAGTTGCAAGACCCAGGTTCAAGTCACCTCTAAACCATAGGTGTTCACTACCAAACTTTGGTTAATCTCTCTCTCTCACACCCGAACATATCTCACAAGGCTCTTGTTATGGGGGGAAAAATAGGAGGAGGGAATCAAAGTTTAATGAAAATAATTAAATACAGTAAATCTGACAATCACCCATGTCTTGAACAATTTCCAGTTGGGGGAGTAAATTTTAAAGATCTGTAAATCTCACCCAGGCCTTCTGCCAATATGCCAGGCGAACTAACCACAGAACAAGAGTTACACTAATATCAAAGAAATAGTGGAACAGAATAATTAAAGAAGAGATTCCAAAGGAGGGACAAAATGAAATGTGACTAACAAAAATTAAAATATTTTTTAAAAATTATTTTCAATCATCAAATTGAATTGTTGAATTGTCCCGAGTGAGTTGTCTCACTGTGATGACCCAGGGTGGGATACAAAACAAACAGTCACCGAAAACAGGTGAAGCCCCTTTTATGCTTTCAGTTTGCTTTCAAGCTCCGAATATCTTTGATGCAAGACAAAAAACGTCCCAAACAGTTACACAAAGAAAGAGAAAAGCAACACAAATCAGACAAGATAAGGGCTGGAGGATGTCCACAGATAATACACACTGGGAAGGATGCCAGACTCAGAGAGGAACTGTAAACTAGAGATATTTACACGATTTGTTTCCAGCATTTGCCAGTACGCAGGTCCAAACTCTTATTCAGTAGTCACACCTGCAGCCCATGAAGAGGAACAAGGCCCTCTCCTCCCGAGGAGACCACATCTCTCCCTTATCCTCTCCTCCCCACGTGCCCTAGGATGGAGAGGGGATGGGCCTGGGTCCTCCTCTGACTGCTCAGCCTGCCTCTGTCCTTCCCCAGCCTCCTCCACAACCTCCAGAGCCACACTTTCACTCCCTGTCGGCTGTTCCTCCTCTCGCACAGATTCAGCCTCCACCAGGGGCATGGCACTCACAGCGAATTGTCCATGGTGAATTGGCCGCAGAGAATTGGCTGTGATGAGTTGACTGTGGCAAGTTGGCTACAGAGAGTGGTCCCATTCCACCTGGATCACCAGGCTGAACCTTCCTGATGAAGCCAACCATGAAGTAAAAGGACATATCCCACCAGCCATCCAAATTGTGGGTGCCTTGCTATCACCTCCCTCCAAGCTTTGTTATTTTTGCAATTTCTTGGGAAGCAGAAAAAAATAATAATTCCATCTTGCCGAGCTTCAATTCCTGAGACTGAAAATGAGAAAGGAGGAAAAAGAGAAGGACTTTTGGCCCAAGCAGAGACTCTCTTCATTTCTAAAACTAGATCTCTATCGCTTTACAGAAAATGCTCCTAAAACATAGGATGCAATGCGTGTCACTCTTGTGCAGTCAACTGACTGATATTCTTGAAATTTGTTTAGTGCATCCAAGGTATTCTCAGCTCCTTCCTGTCTTTGTAAAAGTAAAACTGTGCCCTGCTCAGTGCATGCCAAGGTAATTAAAACTAATTGATTCTGAATGAATGAGCAGTTTTTATGGTGATGGATAATCCACTTAGGGAAGGAGGCCTTTAAGAGAAAAGGAAGAAAGAGAAATGGTGCTTAGGAAGATGATCGGTGAAAAGACAGACTTCGGGGCCTATAAAGGAGAATATTTGTAGCTCAAGGTTGAAATGGGGGTTCCTTGAGGCTCTATGACAGTGATGGCTAACCTCTTTGTCCTCACGTGCTGAAAGTGCAATGTGTGCATGCATGTGCATGCACATGTGTGACTGCACCCATAATGCACTCCACCACCTGCTCATGCGCACATGCCCCCCCATGCACACGCGAGCCTCTGTGCATGCACACACCACCCCATGTGCCGTGCACCTCTGCGCATCCCACCCCCTATGCATGCGCGGCAGGTACCCAACAATCAGCTAGTTGGCGGGAGGCATGTGCGCATGCGCAGTGCACCTGATCTGGGGCGACAGCTCACGTGCTGGCAGAAATAGCTCTGCATGCCACTTCTGGCACGCATGCCATAGGTTCGCCATCATGGCTCTATGAGCTTGGTTGTTTTCTTACAGACATTTCAGGATTAGTAAGACTAGCACTGATGATGTTACTTAGTTCGGGTAATGAAACATCTGCAAGAAAACAACCAAGCTCAGAGAGCATAAAGGAACCCTGTGCTGTCCAGCCAGTGTATGGGAATTGGATAGTTAGTTAGCAATTGTGAGCTGTCCCCTTAAGGGAATGCATCATGGTAAATGTAGTTAAGGTATCCTGGGAAATGTAGTCCATGTCACATGACCACATCTGTAATCCTGATTGGTCACTAAATTGACCCTCGATGGGTTGGGGGAGGTTTCTTCACTCTTGCCTGAACTCACAGACTCATGGTAGCTGCTCTACCTCTACCGATACGAGATGGGAGGAAAAGGATAAGGAGATAATCATCTTTTTACCTACAAGACAGATATGCAAAGGATTGGACATTAAGAAGAACTTCGTCAACCTTCATTTTTGGCCTATTGTGAGATGCACTGCCCAGAAAGATGCATACCTGAAGGAGATAAGGGAGCACTCAAAAACCAATGATTGATGAATTATCTGCCACTAGAAAGCCATTCTTTCATGCTGGGGAAGCAGCCCTTTTATGGAGAATTACATTTTGCTCTGCACAGGTCACTGTTGCTTTTAAGTACATTTTATACCTGACTACTTAGTTTCATTCAAAGGCAGGTAAATTTAAGCTGAGACAGTAAATCACTTTCTAGCACATTCATGTATTCAAGCATTAATCTCTTTTGTTCAGTTTCATGATTTATTTTTATAAAAATACCAAAGTATTATTTTACCATCGTATTGTCGTTGTTGTTATTGGATTATGATGATGGGTAATCCGCCACCTTAAAATGACATGTGGCTCCTGACCCTCCAGAATTGGTAATTGACTTTCTTTCTAATTTTCAATACGAAGCAATGGAAGTGGAATTCATTAACAGCCCTAAGGTGGATCTGCCACCTCCACCTCAAATTAGAGGACATTGCACAATACTTTTAAAACAAAAATCTGTGTTTGGACCACGTACTAAATCCCAATACATTGAAACGAAGTCAACATTTACAGAGTTGTCACTCAAAACACAAATAACCAGGCTCAAGTTATCCTACTTTGGTCACATTATGGGAAGATTTGGGTTTTTGGAGAAGATTTTGATACTGGGAAAGATGGAAGGAGAGAGAAGAAAACAACCCAGAGAAAAGTGAATCGCAATAACAATAGCTATTGGACTTATATATTGGCCCATAGTGCTTTATAGCCCTCTCTCAGCGGTCAGCATATTGCTCCCAACAACCTGGGTCCTCAATTTATCAACCTTGGAAGGATGGAAGGATGAGTCAACATTGAGCTGGTCTGGATCAAACTGTGGCAATGGGCAGAGTCAGCCTGCAAGATTGCATTCTAACCACTGTTCCACCATGGCTTTCTAAAGTGGATGGACTCAGGTTAGGAACAGAAAGACATGGAGAGAAACTGAAAAAAAGTTTCTTTTCTTTTTTCATCACAAGCACAAAATCCAGAAGTGATTTCCAGATTAAAAAAAAAACATAAATATTTTCTCCACCTGAGTTCCAGTTATTTTAATATTGCAATAGCGAATTGCCTGTAATTGGCTTTGAGGGCAGAGTGGGGCACTATATATGTTTTTTATGAAACTGGGCCTGAACCTCAGTTTTCACTGTTGGCTTTGCACTGAAGAGGGAAAGAAGAGAAGCCACTTTTGTGACTTTCCACTTGATCTCATACCTGCACAAACATTAGCCTGGTCATTTGTAATTCAAAGGAGAACTCTGAGTCAACTTGTTTGATGATCCATCGGTTTGTTGCTGAGACCCTAGAAAGATGCTGAGATCTTAGAAAGAGGACAAAGAAGAGATAAGAGGTCTGGAAGGAAAACTGTACAATGAACAGTGGAGAAAACTAGGTATGTCTAGTCAAACACTGAGAAGGACATGGGGTCAACTTATTCTCCGGATCACCTGAGGGCAAGACAAAAAGTGATAATTAAAGAGAGATCCAATCTAAAAGTAAGGAGAAATTTCCTGACAGTGAGAACTATTAATCAGTGGAACAAGTGCTCCATCACTGGAGGTTTTCAAGAAGAGACAAGGCAGCCACTTGTCTGAAATGGTAATGTGTCTCTTACTCGAGCAGGGGGTTAGACTAGAAGACCTCCAAGCTCCCTTCCAACCTGCTTATTCAATGTTTTACATTTTCTTGACTGTCCACCATATTCACAAACATCTCTTTAAACATCAGTGTTCAAAAGATCAATATTTGTGTTCTATCTTGCTTCTTTAAAGTCCAGCATAGAATCACATGGAATACTATGACTTGCATGATTCTTATTTATTTGCTATTTACATGTGGGTTAAAGGTGCAAGTTCCACACCTTCTTTACATTCAGGCTACTATATGTAGGCTACAAAAACCTAGATGGTATGGTACTAGATAGCAAGAAAGAGACATCAGAAAATCTAAGGTTTTGCTGCCATGTTGGGGTTGCTTGGAACTGAGTCTTGGGTTCCTCATGCTGTATTTCATTCTCTTTTTTTTGTCCTCTTCCCTCCAATATATCTTTCTCCGTTAACCATTGCTAAAGCACTCAACAAAAGCTCCTGGCTGGCATATCACCAGCAGACTTTCTTAGAACATTGCAACTAACAGAATAACCAAGTTGGAAGGGACCTTTGAGGTCTTCTAGTCCAACCCCCTGCTCAGGCCAGAAAACCATTTCAGACAACTGGTTGTCCAACCTCTTCTTAAAAACCTCCAGTGTTGGAGCATCCACAATCTCTGGTAGCAAGTTGTTCCACTGTTTTATTCTTCTAATATTCAGGAAATTTCTCCTTAGTTCTAGGTTGCTTCTCTCCTTGATCATTTTTCATCCATTGCTCCTTGTCGTGCCTTCAGGTGCTTTGTGTCAAGCCTGAAATTAATATATGTGTAGCCATTTTATTTAGCCTTATTATATATTCCTTTTATTTCTTTCTCTTTGCTGATTATGGGGGGAAGGGTTTTGGGGTTTGCCACATTCCTAAGGTGGGAGGAGTGGAAATTGAGAGAATTGTTTAGGTTAGGTGGTTCTCCTTCCCGTGGGAATGAAAGCTGACCTTTCTGAGACCTGCAGGTGGAGATTGATGACACCAGGCAATGTTGATTCATTTCTATTGGGGAATGTGATTTTGGGGGGCTGTTTCTAATTTCCAATATTATGTGGTGTAATTCTGCGTTGTGTCAGATCTGGAATTACAACTGACTTTGCCAATTGTTTTGGAAGATGGGCTTTGCTCTTTTCTTTTTAAATGGATTTCATCACTTGGAAACCTGACATTTTGGAGAATAGGTTGATCCCCCACTTGCAGGTCCTTAGGTACTGGAATTCTGTTATCAGGTGACCCCTAGTCCTGCTTTTCATTAAACTAGGCATACCCAATTCCTGCAACCATTGTTCGTACTTTTCACTTGGTTTACCACATGCAGCAGTGGTATCCTAACTAATAACGTGAACTAATGTTGTGGACTTGTGGTTTGACAGTAGCATTATAAGCTACCCACAGGAGCTAGAAAAGTGGATGTAATGCTAGGAAATTATATATAAGTAATTTAAGTAATTTCCTTTAAGCTTCAAGTTCCTCCATTCTAAATTCCCTTGCCTCCAGCACATTACGGGTGTTTTTGTGGAACACATTATTTATTAGAGCTGTGCAAGCATTTCAGAGAAGCATTTTGCAGAACACATGAACATAAGCAAACTCCCACCCCTGAAACATTAAAGCAGCCAAATCCTCTGGAAAACCCACCTGGCTGTGTTGAGGCTTCTTCTTTCTCCTGTATGAACAGGTGCCACTGTCCCTGGGATCCAAAGTTCACTTTCTGCCCAGCATCATTTTGGAATGCTTATGTAACTGTATCATTTTTGGGGGAGGGATAAAGATCGTCTACATTCCCTGGACAGGTAGACCTCAGTCCACAACCATAATTGGGACCAGAAAGTACATCACTAACCAATGGAGTTGTAAAGCAAACAACAACAACAACAACAACAACAACAACAATCACATGACCATGCTGATTGACAATATGATTTCCACCTGCAGTCATGAAACGAATTACCTGTGATCATGAAGCACATTGTATAACCTCAACATGTGACTTACTGCTGCACATTGAGTTTGCTTGTTGGAAACTGGCCGTAAAGGTCACAAATTATAATCATATGATTGTGGGATACTACAACTGTTGTAATTGTGTGCCAGTTGCCAAACACCCAAATGGCAATCATATGGGGGACACTGTGATGGCTGCAGCTTTGAGGGCCATCCATAAGGCTCTTTGTTCAGTGTCTTTGTAACTTGTTGAACGAATGGTTGCTAAGGAAGGACTACCTGTAATCTGTTCTGTACAATCCTTTGGACAGTTTGTGTGCTGACCCGGGGCGTGGCACAA
The DNA here is from genome assembly GCF_049901715.1 of Pseudonaja textilis. NCBI lineage: Eukaryota > Metazoa > Chordata > Lepidosauria > Squamata > Elapidae > Pseudonaja > Pseudonaja textilis. Next base: position 15,130,203 of record NC_141990.1, read on the forward strand.
AGGCAATACAGTCAAATAATAAGTAGGAGTCCCTTTATTTGCCCCAACTTTGCCCCCAATGTCCTGGTTACCTTCTGGACTGGAGAAAAACTCTCGCAGAAACAGCCTTTGACTGCAGAGATTCAAGTCCAAAATATTGTCAACAAAAAATGTAACTATAAGTCCAATCAAGGCAAGATGAGGGCATTAGTCTGGCAAGGCAGGAGAAAGAATTCCAGACATGAAGGAACAGCAGTAATTCAACCCAGTTGGCAGGATCCCAGGAATGCAGATAACCAAAGTCAACACAAGATAAACTCACGTTTGCTCCCAGCAAATGCCACTCTCAGCTTGCATCTCTTTTAAACTCTCTTCCCAAGTGTGGCTAATGAAGGGAATCAGGGCCCTTTCCTCCCCCGTAAGCCACACAACCCACGTTGCTCTCTTCTCCATTCCTCCCTGTGTGCCCTAGGATGAAGAGGGCGTGAGGCTGGATCTTCCTCTGAACCCCCTCTCCCTTGTTCTACCTCTTTCCTGCTCTGCCCAGCCAGACTTTGCCCTTCCCCAGTTTCCTCCACAGCCAACGGAGCCACACTCCCACTCTCTGTCAGCTGTTTAGCTTCCTCCTCAGATTCAGACTCCATCAGGGTCATGACAGTTTGACTCAAAGAGCATATTAACATTGCTAGTACTGCTGTTGTTATTATTTAGGACTGCAGTGAGCATTTAGTACTCCAGCATCCAGCCCAAGCTCTTAGAAACTACTTTCAGCAGCTGGAATTCAAGGCATCCAGATTATTGTTCCAATATTTTATACAATTATCATTCTCAGACTGATGCTGATATAAAATAATTTTAACTGTCATTCAGTCAGTCCATGATGAAAGCAATAAGCGGAAAGGACAGAAAAGAAAAGAAAAAAGGACACTCTCCAAGTGAAAAGATCACAGGAGAAGAGAGTTCGGAAGAGACTACCAGAAGTTGTAGACTTGAATCCACTCTTAGTGGACCACAGAACCTCTCCCTATAATTAATATTGGCAGTTCTGCTTTTTACCATTCTGAGATGGGAGACAGGCAAAACTCATGATGAACCCTTAGAATAAGGGTCTTCAAACTTGCAAGTTTAAGATGTGTGGACTTCAACTCCCAGAATTCCTGAGCTAACATGACTGGAGGAAGAATTCTGGGAGTTGAAGTCAACACCTCTTAAACTTGCCAAGTTTGAAGACCCATGCCTTAGAAACAGGCAGTTTACAGGTAGTCCTCAACTTACAACACTACATTTAGTGACCGTTCAAAGTTACAATAATGAACAAAGTGAGTTATGACTATTTCCCACACTTATGATCGTTGCTGCATCCCTGTAGTCACACGATCAAAATTTGGATGCTTGGCAACAGACTCATATTTATGACAGTTGCGATGTCCTGGGGTCATGTGATCGCCTTTTGCGACCTTTTGCAACAATGGGGACAATGGGGAAGCCAGATTCGTTTAACAAACATGTTACTAATGTTACAACTGCAGTGATTCCCTTAACAGCTGTGGCAAGAAAGATTGTAAAAAACTCACTAAATATCTGTCTCACTCAGCCACAGAAATTTTGGGTTCACTTGTGGTCATAAGTTGAGGATCTGCTGAAGTTTAAAAACACTATCTCAATCTATCTGCAAAAAAATGAATAGAATAGAATAGAATAGAATAGAATAGAATAGAATAGAATAGAATGAGCTTGAAGGGACCTTGGAGGTCTTCTAGTCCAACCCCCTGCCTAGGCAGGAGAATCTATACTATTTCAGATAAGTGACTGTCTAGACCTATGATGGTGAACCTCTGGCACACATGCTGGAAGTGGCATGCAGAGCCATCACTCTGGGCATGCCAGCTCATCTGTTGCTCTTCCGGGTTCCGGCGCATGCATGTGCGCTGGCCAGCTTGTCTTCACTTGCACGGTAGTGCCAGAAACCGGAAGAGCAGGTTTCCAGCACACATGCACACATTCCAGGAAGCTGAGCTTCCGGTTTCCGCTGGGTGCATATGCTCCGGCCAGCTGGTCTTCATGTGTGCATGCATGCCAGAAACCAGAAGACCAGGTGGCTGGCATGCATGCATGCACCGGAAACCAGAAGCTCAGTGAGGGGTGTGCTCTTGGAGGACCAAGCTAGGGAAACTACATTATGGAGAAAATCTACCTATGAAGTCACTAGGAATCAACATGATGCCTTGATGCCACATAAATAATCAACCAATCATGTTTAAAGAAACACAGAAATCCAGGTAGTCTCCTGAAACAGGAGGTTCTATTGGCCAGGACCAAGGGTGGCTGCTACTGATTCACACCGGTTCAGGTGAACCGGTTGTTAATTTTACATCTGGTTTGGCAAACTAGTAGTTCTGGTGACTGGCTGGCCACGCCCATCCCGCCCCACCCTCACCCCTCCCAGGAATCCCCTTGCAACCCATTTTGGATTGCAAATAAGTGCAGGGTCTGTGCTGAGGCTCCAAACAGGTGGAAAATGGGCTGTTTCCATCCTCCAGAGAGCCTCCAGTGCCTGTGGAGGCCGTTTTCGCCCTCCTGGAGGCTCAAGGAAAGCCTCCGGAGCCTGGGGAGGGTGAGAACACCCCCCCATGGCCTGTTTTCATTCCCAAGGTGGTGCAGGAGGCCGACTAGGACATGGCCACCATGGCCACGCCCATCCAGCAACTGGGCAGAGAACTGGTTGCTAAATTATTTAAAGCCCACCCCATGGCCAGGACTGTCCTATTGGACAGGATCCAAAAAATTACTCTCCCCTATGTGTTACACAAATAGTATGCTGCCTTGTCAAAAGACCAGCCAGTGTCAACAGCTTTCAGACTAAGGGTAAAACGATTCTTTTAGCTCAATTATCTTGAAATTCAGTTGGAGACACATTTTTTTTTCTTTTGATAATACGGATTGTCTAGAAAGAGAGACTAAAAAAAAGTTATTAGCATACCTGTGGCTCGAGTTTATGAATTTTTTAAAAAGGAAAAGCTGCTTCTTCGCTCAAAGTTTGAATTATTCAGGTGCCTTGCAACACAGTCCGTGGCTAATTACAGCTTGCAGATGCAAATAGAAGCAATAATGATCACCATTTCCTGGGCTTTTATACCATGCCAGGTTTTCAACTTGAGTGTCTTCAAACATTAATTAAGTCTCACAGCACACTGGTGCACCAGGTCCAATGAATCGCTCGCAGCTGCAGTGGAAAGATGACATAATATTCAGAAAGACTGCTAAAACCCGGCTGCAAAAATTGTATTCTGCCACTGGGAGTCAGCAAAGGATTTCTTGGTATCTCCTCTGCCACCTAGTGGTCATCTGGATTCTTACAGGCTGGTTCTTTTCTAGGTTTTATGGGTCTTTCAGCTGAAATAATAGCCTGCCACATCTGCCTTCTAAATGCCTGGTTTATTAATCTTGGCAAAGAAACTTCTGTTTGAGGAAGGGTATAGAATTTTAATTCTTTTCTCCAGCTGTTTTTCAGTTTCTTTAGCAAAGGGGATTAGTGTGACTGCTTAACTTGGTTTATTGGGCTGAATGAGCAGTGATGGTTCAGTGATTAGAATGCAGTATTGTAAGCTGACTTTACCCACTGTCAGGAGTTCAATCCTGACTAGCAGCAAGGTAGACGCACACTTCCATCCTTCTAAGGTCAGTAAAATGTGGATCCAGATTGTTGGCGGTGATAGGCTGACACTGTAATCTGCTTAGAGGGGGCTGTAAAGCACCATGAAGTGGTATATAAGTGCTATTGCTATTGAATGTAGCCACCTTTTTAATTTCCCATTTGCCCCTGGCAAAACTGGAGTTGGGACACAATGGGAAATGTAAAGGGTGGCTACAGCCAGTCATGATAAGCTGTTTCAAATATAGATGCCACATTGGTACAGTGGTTAGAATGCAGTACTGCAGGCTACTTCTGCTGACTGCCGGCTGACTGCCTTTTGGCAGTTCAAATCTCACCAGGCTCAGGGCTGGCTCAGCCTTCCATCCTTCCGAGGTGGGTAAAAGGCGGACCCAGGTTGTTGGGGGCAATAGGCTGACTCTGTAAACTGCTTAGAGAGGGCTGTAAAGCACTGTGAAGTATATATAAGTCTAAGTGCTATTGCTATAGTTCTTTCAACCAGCTGAGCCTTCTGTTTTTGCATTGGTGCAATTCACTGATCTATTTTGCAGCTTACTTTGTAATTCCAAAGAAGGGCTGCCACAACGCCACCCAATTAGCCTTATTCTGGGGATTTATGGGAGCAATATGGCCACGGCCACCAAATCTGGGACAATATTTCCACTAACCTGAACTGAGTTGCAACTCCAGAGGCAAACCAAGGAGAACAACAGAGATAGCCATGATGCCCCCTCTTAGTGTCAGAACTTTATTTATTTACTGTATTTGGTTAAATTTGTATGATTGCTCAATATATACATAGGCTTACAATGTTAAAATCACAGCATAAAACCCCCCAAAATCCTACCACACCCGTTGACAGCAGCAACACAACCCAATTAACCACTTGATGGGCTCCATCTCCATTTGGGTCCCCATATTTTTAGGGCCTTTTAGAAATTTGATAAATGAAACAGGGTGGGGATAAATCATACTCATCAGTGGTGGGATTCAAAAAAATTTACTACTGGTTCTGTGGGCGTGGCTTGGTGGGCGTGGCAGGGGAAGGATACTGTAAAATCCCCATTTCCTCCCCACTCCACTAACCTGCTTTCCAGCTCTGTTCTCCTGTGCAGGGCAACAAAAGAAGACCCAGCCGATCAGCTGGAGGCAGAGAATAGATGGGGGCGGGGCCAGTCAGAGGTGGTATTTGCCGGTTCTCCAAACTGCTCAAAATGTCCACTACCGAACTGGTCAGAACCTGCTGAATACCACCTCTGATACTCATGAACGAAGGCAAATATACGTGTCCCAGGAGGCGTGCATAAGCGCACCAACGTAGCTACTGTCCCTGTCCTATTGTTTCTTTTATTTTTTCAAAAAACATTTCTTATATGTATCCATGTATTCATAACTATGTTTTTACTTATACCTATTATCTTGTAAGCAGTTGACAAAAATAAAATAAATAAATAAATAAATGTTGCAGAATTCAATCTGGGTCAGTCATGCAGAGGTTTAATTTTCCAAGCTTTTGGACTTGTGCTGGAGCCCAGAACGTCTCTCTCAACATAATGTCATACAGAGAATGGCAACCACTGAGAAAGCCTATTCTGGTGGGCTGGGTGGATATAATAGGGGATAGACCATCATTCAAATACCTTACATGTAAGCCCTGTACTGTTATTCCTCTTGACTTCCCATGTCTCTCATACCCTTTTGAACTCTTCCATTTCTGCAATGCTCTTTTCATAACATGGCTCCTCTTTCCCCCCTTGTGTATTTTATTTATTTATTCATTTATTCATTCATTCAAAATCTCAGAAGACTAAGCCTCTGGTCCTGGTGACTGACCCAAATTGGATCCTTCAACAAATCATACTGCAGGGGGAATGATGCTCCATAGAGAAGTAGCCACCACTGAGAAGGCCTTTTATTGTGGTGCCACCAGATTACATCCCTAATCAATGGGACCCATAGCATACGCTGCTGAATGATGAAACTAGAGCTGAAATGTCGCATTGCAAGATCCACCCCTTTGGGGCATGCATGTGATGTCATAACACATGTAGAGATGATGTGGGGTCCCATCACAATGTTCTAGTGCTGAAGTCACCCTCGGCTTCCCTGCAGGTAACCACCATCTGCTAAATCATAGATTCCTGGCCCCTGAACCAGGATGGTGATTTCTCATTGCATGGTAAACCATAGCCGATCATAGCCGATTCTGCAAATTATGACTTGTTGAGTCGTAATGATGAGTCCCCAAATATCTTCACAGCTTTTAGCATCTTCACTACTGAACCTCTGACTCCACACAAGTATTTGATAGTAAGATTGAAGGTCCCTTGATTGCATCTTAATTATCGAAAAGATGGATAAATTAAATGACTCACACATTCATTTTGGCAAGTGTTGGTTCAAAAAACAAATACGCGCACACACACACACACACACACACACACACACTAACAAGCAGAACCCTAGACAAACTAGAGCTGTAATCATGAAGAAGCTTCTAATTACATTTAAATTGGAAGACGAAAATTAAGCAGTTCGTCTCCTTGTAATGCATGGCCATTACAGTAATTGCGGTTCTTTTAATGAACAGCATGCATATTTACCATAAAGAAGGGGAGGGGAAAATTAATTGACAGTTTGGGCCAATATAAATGAAATTCCTTTACATCATCCATTTTGTGATCAAGTTTCTTGTCTTCAAGCCTATGGCATTTTCTGCCCGTCACAGATTCCCTTCACCCATCCAGTTTGGGTGAAAGCTATAATACGATGCAAGTTAGAACACAGGGCTTTTCACTTAATGACTAACATTTCTTCCTGATAATGTGCCCAGCTTTATAACGGTTCACTCCAATAACTGAAAATTGCTGGCATTTTAGCATTACATCTCTTGAAAACCAATTTTATTACTGTATTTGTTTAGTCTGAAATGGTCTACCCTCAAATGTTTTGAAAGGCCCGTCAGGCTCCTTCACCCACTTAGATGGAAGTAGGAAGATCACAACCTCTTGAAGGTGAGGGTAGAGGCCCAAATTTTAGATAAGTTTTCAACCTATTCCCAGGGTGGCTTCATAGGAACTGAGTAACAAGCATTGCACAGTTCTAAGTTTGTGTGAGTGGTGTCATCCCATGTGCCTTACTATGGTAGTCATTGCTTCCCAGGAATGAAGATGATGACCCAGTCACCTTACTATCAACTTTTTGGCCAACATTCATTAGGCACACACTTGTTTTTGCAATAATCAGAGCTCAGTGTCACTCCAATTGGATTTGGACCCTGAATTTTTGACTTCTTATAAAGTGTTTTTCTTTACATTCCCTGAGACACAACATTTGTACCTTCCATTTCATATCCAGAAAATGAATGCACATATGTCTGTCTATGTACAGATCTTTAAAAAGCAAGACGGGAAGAAAATCAATTTGTTTGAACTGTGGTGCTTGAGAAGGCTCCTTCTTGTTCCTTGGACAGCAAAGGTGACCAGCAAACAAGGACTGTAGTGCATAACCTCAGACACGTCATTGGAAGGAATAATCACAAAAGCGTGTCTCTCTTATTTTGGTCATATCATGCAGGGGAATTCACTGGAGAGATCAATTACGTTTGGATAAAGTTAGCGGTAAAAGGAAACCAGGCCATCAAAGAACACAACGGATGGACAGAATTAAAGCTGACACCAGCCACAGGATAAAGGTAAAGGTAAAGGTTCCCCTCGCACATATGAGCTAGTTGTTTCCATCTCTAGGGGGCGATGCTCATCTCCATTACAGCGCTGTCCAAAGCGCTGACATGTGGCTGATATGACTACAGTGCATGGAATGCTGTTACCTTCCCACCAAAGTTGTCCCTATTTTTCTACTTGCATTTTTACATGTTTTCTGTCATGCCCCTGGTGGAGATTGACTTTGGGGGAGAGGCGGAACAGCCGGCAGGGAGTGGAAGTGTGGCTCTGGAGGTTGTGGAGGAAGCTGAGAAAGGGCAGAGGCCGGCTGAGCAGTCAGAGGAGGACCCAGGCCCATCCCCTCTCCATCCTAGGGCATGCAGGGAGGAGAGGATAAGGGAGATATGTGGTCTACTCAGGAGGAGAGGGCCTTGATCCTCTTCATGGGCTGCAGCTGTGACAACTGAATAAGAGGACGGACATGCATACAGGTGAACGCTGGAAACAAAGCATGGAAATATCTCTAGTTTATGGTTCCTCTCTAAGTTTGGCATCCTTCCCAGTGTGTGTTCTGTTACCTGCGGACATCCTCCAGCCCTTATCTTGCCTGGTTTGTGTTGCTTTATTCCTCCTTCTTGTAACTGTTTGTGTGGGAGGTTTTTGTCTTCCATTAAGGATATTTGGAGCTCAGAAGCAAAGTGAATGAATAAAAGGGGCTTCACCAGATTTTTGTGAGTGTGTTTGTTTTGTATCCCACCCTGGGTCATCACACTTTCGAACTGCTAGGTTGGCAGAATCTGGGACAAGTAATGGAAACTCACTCCGTTACGCTGCACTAGGGATTCGAACCGCTGACCTGCCAACCTTTCTGATCAACAAGCTCAGCATCTTAGCCACTGAGCCACCGCATCCCCTAGCCAGAGCATAGAACAACTCAAAACAATTAGTGCAAGGTCGGAAGATGTGGAAACCTAGCCCACAGAATCGCCAAGAGTCAGACCCGACTGAATGGATAACATCATCATCATCCTCTTCCTTGTCTTCGTCATCATCATCATATGCAAATCATATCTGAATGTCTGTATAAACCAGTGTTCTTCAACCTCAGCAACTTTGAGAAGCGTGGACTTCAACTCCCCTGTTTTGGCTGGGGAAATCTGGGAGATGTAGGCCACATATTATAAAGTTGCTGAGGTTGAAAAACACTGGTATAGGCACACACACACATCACACATACAATTTCTAAGCAGCTCATAGGTCTGCGCTGGAGCTCTGCCAGGCCAACTGACTCCATTTGACACCTGGGAAATTTAAAGCTGCTGTGTATTGTTATTTTACAAGCTCTTATGCGGTGTTTGTTTTAAATTATGTGTGCTGAGATTTACTAGCGCCTGCAGGAAACTGTGTGCACAGGAAGGCACACTGGTCAGTATGCCTGAATCAGTTAAGAAGTGAGAAAAAAATAGAGGAGCAGGGAGATCCCAAGGAATGACTAACAATTCGAACACCAGCATTTTTAGATTTTAGTGTGAGCAAATCAAGGAGCCATCACAATAGATGGGACAGCTTCTCAACCCCCTGGGATGAGAATTATTCAGTCTCTTGATGCTATCCCTCTGTTGATGCAGCCTAGGACTACATTGGCCTTTTGGGCAGCTGCAGCACCCTGCTGGCTCATATTTAAGTGGTGGTCCACTAGGAAATATAGATTCCTTTCCCAGTTACTATTGTTGAGCCAGGTACCACCAGTTGAGCTGTAAAATTATAAAGCTATATATCGAGAACACAAAAAGAGATAATATTGCTTTGTACCACACTAGTGAGGCCACACTTGGAGAATAGAATAGAATAGAATAGTTGAACTTTGGAGGTCTTCTAGTCCAACCCCCTGCCTAGATAGGAAACCCTACATCACTCCAGACAAATGGTTATCCCACATCTTTTTAAAAACTTCCAGTGTTGGAGCATTCACAATTTCTGGAG